>NW_025335268.1:10233907-10234625 GCF_004798865.1 Varanus komodoensis | reverse complement strand
AGCAAAAGTTGGCTTGAAACTCAACATTAAGAAAACTAAGATCATGGCATCCAGTCCTCTCACTTCCTGGCAAATAGATGGGGAAGAAATGGAGGTAGTGACAGATTTTATTTCCTGGGCTCCAAGATCATTGCAGACGGTGACTGCAGCCAAGATATTAAAAGACGCTGGCTCCTTGGGAGGAAAGCTATGGCAAATCTAGGCAGCATACTAAAAAGCAGAGACATCACACTGCCAACAAAAGTGTGTATAGTCAAGGCTATGGTTTTCCCAGTTGCAATGTATGGCTGTGAAAGTTGGACCATAAGGAAGGCCGAGCGCCGAAGAATTGAGGCCTTTGAACTGTGGCACTGGAGGAGACTCCCGTGAGTCCCTTGGACTGCAAGGTGATCAAACCAGTCAGTCCTGGAGGAGATCAGCCCTCACTGCTCTTTAGAAGGCCAGATACTAAAGATGAAATTCAAATACTTTGGCCACCTAATGAGACAAAAGGACTTACTGGAGAAGACCCTGATGCTGGGAACGATTGAGGGCAAAAGAAGAAGGGGATGGCAGAGGATGAGGTGGCTGGGTGGAGTCACTGAAGCAGTCAGTGTGAGCTGAAGTGGACTCCAGGGGATGGTGGAGGACAGGAAAGCCTGGAGGAATGTTTATTTATTTATTTTTCGATTTATATCCTGCCTTTTTCCTACAAAGGGCTCAAGGCAGCTTACATCAA